>NC_056746.1:1302925019-1302935019 GCF_019279795.1 Protopterus annectens | reverse complement strand
CTAATCTATGTGTTCCCTATTTCTACTAGGTGCAGCAGCCTGTGTTACCCCATGAAAGTATTCCTCATTTTCTAGTAGATTAGCCTTTCATTAACTAAGCTTACTGGGAGACTAGTGAAAACTGAGTCAGGCACCATGTGGCCATCATATACAACCAGTAAAGACTCTTCATGTATGCTCCTACTACCAAGCATATCTGTCATGTGAATCAGGGAATTAGTGACAAATCCAGAAATAATCAGAGATCATTAGGGACCCTTTTTAAAATATTAATACTATTAACTTGAGGTGGTGATAGAATAAGACAGTGTGAATATACACTTTCTGAAAAAAGAAGGCTATACCGCTAACTATTTTAACACCTTTATTGAATCATCACATAAGACATAGGCAAACACACATTTATATAAAAGAAAACAAACCGTGTTTCCATCTTCACACTTACAAACATTATACATCACATATATTCTTTTATACATTTATCATAAATCCAATATTACATAAATTGATCAATTCTTGGTGTCCCTTAAACTTCAATCCTCTACCAAAACGTTATTTTGCATATCTTGTTCCCAGAATTTCTATTTTCTATGTAATTTGCTCTTACCCTTTTCTGAAGATCCCACTTCCAGTTCTTTTATTTCGGTTATAACATTTACTACTTCAAATGCAGTTGGTTTACACTTTTACTTCCATTTTCTACTAACTGCATTTTTGGCAGCCACCAAAATTAAATTTAACAAAGTATTTCTGTGTCTAGGCAATTCAGATCCTGTATTGTAGCTCAAAAAATCATGTCCTTAGTTTCACCCAAGTCTGCCAACTCATTACAGTCCCAAAACATATATTCACAGCTACCTCTTTTTCCTCATCACACTTCCAACATTTGCCATCTACCAGAGGAAAAATTCTTTGGAGTCTGCTTGGAGTAAAAAAATAGCAATGCAAATACTTCCATGCAAAAATCCTGAATCTTCTAGACTTTGTTGCACACTTAGGAGCCATAAATATGTCCTTCCATTGTTTCCTTGTGAACTGCTTATACAGTCTCTTTCTTCCTAATATTTTCTAGCCTCCTTTAATTGATTCCTGTAGTTATTGTGCAATATTTTATATGCCCTGCTAATTATCCCTTTTTTACAAACAGCTTCTGTTCTACATGCTATTAAAAACTTTACCAAAGCAAGTCCTTCACTTAGGATTCCTGTCACTTTCTCTTTGCCTATACTCTGATATCAGTCCCTGATAGAGAAGGCAGTCTCTAGCCTGCATCCAAAAATGTCTTACTACACCTCTAATTATTGTCATTACTTACCTGGGTACAATTCACCACCTTTCTCCAAAGATCACCAGTTTTACAAGGGATTAAGAGGAAAAGAGATAAAATCTGTGTTAAAATCAATGATGTCCCAGGATAGCAGGAACATTTGAAAGGTGCACTCCCTGGGTTGCCCCTGAGTATTGAACATGCAGTCCACACAAACAACAACCCACTTGTGACTATGCACCTTAAGGCCATCTAACAATATAAAATCTTTTGAAAAGCTCATATGACACATGTACATTTGATGTTACCTTTCTGGTCTCTAGGAACAGGATGGCGCTGTGGCAAATAATTCTACTTCCTCTTTAGAAGGTAGAACTGGCCACTGCCACTCATTCCTACCTTTCCCAATCAGTTGCTTACATATTGGGTCATGTGCTTGGGTCTAGCTTGTCTGTGTCATAGTGACGGCTGGATACTTCTCACTGTCTCTGCCTCATAGGAAGTTCTAGTGATATTGACAAGATCTGATTTTTTGTGAGCTATTGCTCCCATTGTCAATAACTAAACTTTCAGTGGGCTTCGCTAATATTAAATTCTTTTTCTATTGTTTTACTTGGAGTTGATCAGGCTCTGTCTTTTTCAACCTAACCAGATCGTTACTAGATGCAGAGAGAAGCACCAGTGTGCAGTCCCAGTTCAAAATATCCACAGGTAAAATAGGCAGCAAACAGCAGGCAGCAGATGAAATAAATCCAAGTATGGAAACACAGCAGTCACAATTTAAAATATCCAAAGGTAAAGTAGGCAGCAGGTAAAATAAATCCAAGTTTAATGCATATACAAACTGGCAAGCACTTTCGCTATGGAATCATAGCCTCTTTACACCCTGGGTCTGGATATTATGAACTGTGACTGCTGTGTTTCCACATTGGTGCTTCTCTCTGCATTTAGTTTTGATTTCTGGCTACTAGTGTGGTTAGTCTGCTGGTGGAATTTTTGAGTTTTCCTAACCAGATCATTGTTAGTCAATACTGCTGTAACAGTTACTGTTTATTTCTGTTTTATGAATTACAACCATTAGAGATGACTAGTCAAATCTTTTAACACATCTGGTTGTGGAGGCAGTTACAATTTGTAGATGCACTGCTTTTCCCACTAAGAGGTAAACCTCATTAACTATTACAATATATAAGATCAGAAGTTTAAGATCTGCTTCTGTTGTGTGAACTGGTTTTGCTTTGGGATCTTGTACTTGGAATCCGAAGACCAAGCTAGAATATTCAAACATTTTGCTGGTCTATACTAGTTGCCTCTGCACAATAGCTGTAGTCAAACAGTTTATAATTTGCTCTTATGACAAATGCCTACTCAAATTACTCAATTCATTAAGTATTTAATTTAAGTCTAAGGTCTAGAATTAGTTTAGAGGATCTACTTGATATTATCAAATTTGAGTTTACAGAATGCCAACATCCTAATTAAAGAACACCAGTGTAGAAACCCATCATGGTAGCCATTAATGAAAATATCTAAATTTTACATTTTTGCAGAGGGTCTACGTCTCTTGCACCCTTCTGTGAGGGATCTGCCCCATAACTCATATGTCAAAATACCTCTGAGGTCACACTATCTGGGAGAAAAATAAAAATGTTATTTCCTTTTCTCTGAGTTGAAACAACCACAAATGTAGCAGAGATCACGGGTGTGGGGTCAAACCCTCCACATCGTAGGTGCAGGGAGGCACAGCACCTATGCAAAGACATTATAATTACACTTGCCATCTGTAGTTATGTAGTAACAGCCTATAAAAAGGTTGCATAAATGTACACAGTAGGCTGTTCATGGTAAACTTAAAGTTGGTAAGTCAAAGTCGAATCTAATTAGTTTCAGTTTACAACTAATATATTCTTTAATGTACCATTATTGTCAGCCACAACTTGAAAAAAATGTGATTTTTTTATCACATAGTGATCTTGTATGCAGTCCCATTTTCCCTGAGTTACTATGAGTGCTTAATATTATTTTATATTTGCCAAGCCTAGTGGGGCTACCATGGCGATATGAGTTTTGTTTCTTGGATAAGACTTCTTTATTCCACAATGAAGTGTGTGGCATCACAATAGGATTTTTGTTGGCATTCTTTTTTTCATAATTCTGTTCTATCCATTCATGCTGAATGCACATCCACTCTCCAGACAGAGTGTATGCACACCTTAATGACTCCCTTTGACTTCTGTGATATACGGTAACAAACTTAATAAGGGCCATTATTTGTTTCCTCTACACATAGTGACTAAATATAACCCAGCCACTGGGGATGCACAAGCCAATGCATTTCTTTATGCTGGTCCCAAGCCTGAATAAATGGTGAGGGTTGCTTCAGGAAGGGCATCCGGTGTAAAATGTTGTCAAATCATACATGCAGACAACAGTACAGAAATACATACCAGATAGGTTGAGGCCCGGGTTAACAACGACTGCCACCAGTACTGTTGGCCAACAGGGTGCTGGTGGAAATTGGGCTACTGTTGGCCTACGGAGGAGAAGAGGGGGAAGGCATGCCCGAAGGCAGGTAAAGGCTAGGACTGTGATAGTGAGTGTCGGAACTTTGAATGTTGGCAGTATGACTGGTATAGGTAGAGAGCTAGCTGATATGATGGACCAAAGGAAGGTTGGTATATTGTGTGTGCAAGAGACCAGATGGAAGGGGAGCAAAGCTAGGTGTATCGGAGGTGGTTTCAAATTGTTTTATCATGGTGTGGATGGGAGGAGAAATGGCATAGGCATTATCTTGAAGGAACAGTATGCAGAGTGTTTTGGAGGTGAAAAGAGTGTCGGATAGAGTGATGTTTATGCATCTGGAAATTGATGGTGTAATGATGAATGTTGTTAGTGCATATGCTCCACAAGTTGGGTGTGCGATGGATGAGAAAGAAAAATTTTGGAGTGAGTTGGATGAAGTGGTGATGACTGTACCCAAGGGTGAGAGACTGGTGATTGGAGCAGATTTCAATGAGCATGTTGGTGAAGGGAACAGAGGGGATGAGGAAGTGATGGGTAGGTATGGTGTTAAGCAAAGGAATGCAGAAGGTCATATGGTAGTGGATTTTGCAAAAAAGGATGGACATGGCTGTGATGAATACTTATTTTAACAAGAGGGAGGAGCATATGGTGACATACAAGAGTGGAGGAAGATGCACACAGGTGGATTATGTCTTATGTAGAAGGGCCAGTCTGAAGGAGATTGGAGACTGTAAAGTGGTGGCAGGGGAAAGTGCAGTTAGGCAGCATAGGATGGTGGTTTGTAGGATGACATTGGTGATCAAGAAGAGGAGGATGAGTGTGAGGGCATCACCAAGGATCAAATGGTGGAAATTGAAAAAGGGTAATTGTGAGGTGATGTTCAGGGAAGAGTTAAGACAGGCACTGGGTGGCAGTGAAGAGTTACCGAATAGCTGGGTAACTATAGCAGAGCTAGTAAGAGAGATGGCTAGAAAGGTGCTTGGTGTGACATCTGGAAAGAGGAAGGATGACAAGGAGACCTGGTGGTGGAATGAAGAAGTACAGGAGAGTATACAGAGAAAGAGGTTTGCAAAGAAGAAGTGTGATTGTCAAACAGATGAAGAAAGTAGACAAGAGTATAAGGAGATGAGGTGCATGGCAAAGAGAGAGGTGGTGAAGGCTAAGGATAAGTCGTATGAAAAGCTGTATAAAAGGTTGGACACTAAGGAGGTAGAAAAGGACCTGTACCGATTGGCTAGACAGAGGGACCAAGCTAGGAAAGATGTGCAGCAGGTAAAGGTGATAAAGGATAATGAGGGAAACATACTCACAAGCGAGGAGAGTGTGTTGAGCAGATGGAAAGAGTACTTTGAGGGGTTGATGAATGAAGAGAATGAGAGGGAGAGAAGGTTGGATGATGTGCGGATAGTGAATCATGAAGTGCAGTGGATTAGCAAGGAGGAAGTATGGATAGCTATGAAGAGGATGAAGAACGGAAAAGCTGATGGTCCAGATGACATACCTGTGGAAGCATGGAGGTGTTTAGGTGAAATGGCAGTGCAGTTTTTAACTAGATTGTTTAATGAAATCTTGGAAAGTGAGAGGATGCCTGAGGAATGGAGAAAAAGTGTTTTGGTACTGATTTTTAAGAATAAGGGTGATGTGCAGAGCTGTAGTAACTACACAGGGATTAAACTGATCAGCCACAGCATGAAGTTATGGGAAAGAGTAGTGGAAGCTAGGTTAAGAAGGGAGGTGATGATTAGTGATCAGCAGTATGGTTTCATGCCAGGAAAGAGCACTACAGATGCAATGTTTGCTCTGAGAGTGTTGATGGAGAAGTACAGAGAAGGTCAGAAGGAGTTGCATTGTGTCTTTGTGGATTTAGAGAAAGCATATGACAGGGTGCCTAGAAAGGAGTTGTGGTATTGTATGAGGAAGTCAGGAGGATCAGAGAAGTATGTAAGAGTGGTACAAGATATGTACGAGGGTAGTGTGACAGTGGTGAGGTCTGTGGTGGGAATGACGGATGCGTTTAAGGTGGAGGTGAGATTACATCAAGGATCAGCTCTGAGCCCTTTCTTATTTGCAATGGTGATGGACAGGTTGACAGACAAGATCAGACAGGAGTCCCCATGGACTATGATGTTTGCAGATGACATTGTGATCTATAGTGAGTGTAGAGAACAGGTGGAGGAGACCCTGGAGAGGTGGAGATATGCTCTAGAGAGAAGAGGAATGAAGGTCAGCAGGACTAAGACAGAATATATGTGTGTGAATGAGAGGGAGGATAGAGGAGTGGTGAGGATGCAGGGAGTAGATGGATGAGTTTAAGTACTTGGGATCAACAGTTCAGAGTAATGGTGAGTGTGGAAGAGAGGTGAAGAAGGGAGTACAGGCAGGATGGAGAAGAGTGTTAGGAGTGATTTGTGACAGACGAGTACCAGTAAGAGTGAAAGGGAAGGTCTACAAGAGGGGTAGTGAGACCAGCTATATTATATGGGTTGGAGACAGTGGCAATGACAAAAAGGCAGGAGTCAGAGCTTGACATGGCAGAGTTGAATATGTTAAGATTTGCACTGGGTGTGACGAGGATGGACAGGATTAGGAATAAGTATATTAGGGGGTCAGCCCAGGTTGGAAGGTTTGGAGACAAAGCCAGAGAAGCAGGATTACGTTGGTTTGCACATGTGCTGAGGAGGGATGCAGAGTATATTGGGAAAAAGATGCTAAGGATGAAGCTGCCAGGTAACAGGAAAAAGGAAGGCCTAAGATAAGTTTTATGGATGTGGTGAGAGAGGACATGCAGGTGGTTGGTGTGACAGAGCAAGATGCAGAGGACAGGAAGAAATGGAAACAGTTGATCTGCTGTGGCGACCCCTAATGGCAGCAGCCGAAAGAACAAGATAGTGACTAAATATATTTTACAAAGACTCAGATTCTTTAGCTGAAGATTCTTCTCCCCAACTCATGCATTTTTTTCAGCAAGAAGTGTCAAATTTCCTGTCTTTCTCAACTCAGCTATCTACTTACATTGCCACTGTTCACCTGAGCTGTCACCTTACCTGTCAATGACAACTACCTTGTATATACACAGCAGTAGTTTGTACATTATTTGATGTAGCAAAAATCTGAATTAGCCTGCATGCCTAGAGATATCTTGGGTATTACCAGCCTAGTCTGAGGAACACATGCAAGGTTAAAATTAGATTGCTGTGAGGCCTTTCCTAAGTCCAAATGTCTAAAATGCAGTGGACAGCAAAATGCAGGAGCTGGTAAGAAATTTTTTTAAAGAAAATAATAACAGACTGCATGCAAAAAAGGTATGAGGCTGAATGGCATATAAAGCTTCACAAAGGGAGAACAGCTAGGTCATGCTTTACTTATTTATGGCAATGTATGGATGGTTTTGTATGTAAATGCTCTCTGGAACTAGGAAAAGTCGTGTTTAGTATGCAGTTATCGTTTAACTGATTATTTTACTGGAATTCATGTTCTTCCTTTGAAAACAATCGATCCATGACTGAGTTTAGTTTTAAACTATTAATATTTAATGTTAGACCACCTTTAGAATATCTAAGCTGACAAATGAAGTGAATATTATCCTGCCTGTTATTAACATTCTCATATTAATGTTAGCTTGCAACATTAGTTCAGAAACATACATATATACATACATAAACATGTACTTAGCTTATACTCTTAAGATTTAGGGTTTAGGAAAGACTGTTCCAGCTTTATCCCATTAGGCGGTTGGCTGATTTATACCTCCAACCTTTTGAAGGTCCTATGCCTTTTTCAAACATTTAGTTTGAGACAATTCTAATAACTTATCAGTCCTTAACAAAGGTAATACTAGACAATATGGGCCAGTTAATAAGGGTCACCCATGTATGTCAGTCTCTCCAGATGTCAGAACCCTAGCTCCATGAGTTCTTGCAGAATAGGGATGACAATGAGGTTTGAGAGTGGACCTTCTTGCCTCTGTCTGATGCCTCTGCATACCATACATCATCTCTGGTGGGCTCCTGCTACTTCAAAGTCTGCTGGTGTTCAGCTGTTGTACTAATAAACAAAGTTTTATATAAATATACATATATATATATATATATATATATATATATATATATATATATATATATATATATATACACAGAGAGAGAGAGATACATATAGATATATAAAGTAACAGCTATTGTGGGTTTTCTACATAAAGTTCACTTACAGTTATCAAACTGAGCTTGATGCAAACATGTTTTTGCTCTGGTACATTTTTAAGCAATGAACCGGATTAAAGTGCCAAGGTATAGAGTAAGCTTTGTGCCCTTTGTTTTTCTTTGGAAATAGGAAGAAGTGTAAACTAAATCTGTGTTTCTTGCAATTTCTTGAGACAGGCTGGACGTCTCATTTCTGCATCGGCTACTTTGCATGCTTGCCTTTCAGCTTACTTTGGCAGTAACGGTGTATCCAGCAAGTGTACGGCAGGACAAGGGAGAGATCGGTTTTGGGAATGGTCATGAAAAATGAGTTTCCTTACCCATGCATCCTGAGAATTGTGAAGCCAGATGGATGCATGTGGGTTATTCTTCATTGCTGCAAATACAGATGGCGATGGAGCTGGGAATCAGGAATGTTAAAGACCACCCTGAAAAAGGCAGTAGGGCACCCGTTATTAGCCTCTTGGCAATTTGTACTTCTTCCTTTGGCCCAACTGCAACCTGGCTACTGTACTGAGATGTGAGATATTTTTGAAGCTGCTGCTGGCATTGCTGAAGATGGGTTCAAGTTTTAAAAGATTCTGTTGTGGTCTTTGATTAGGTCATTAAGGTAGATGGAAAGGCACACTTACAGCTGACAAGCTGCATGACTTTTCTTTCATTACATTGTAGTGGATATTAAAGCAGAGATCCACATTGAAAATGGTAAAGGAAGGCTGATGCTGGGTCCTTTAGCCAGCACACTGTACTGGAAGAGTTACAGGGGAACTATTCAATTGGGATCAAATATTACTCACTGGAGCACTGGAGCACAATGTAGAGCAACATAATTAGTTCCTTGTAGTCCTTGTAGACAAGGTTTTGGCATAGCTTCATCTGTCTTATCTAGAAGAATATGCATTCTACCCATATGCATTAGCCAATTAAATGCACTTGATTAGTGTAGAGTAAAGGAATGTCAGTGGCTCAGTTGGTAGCACGTTCGCCTTTGGTACTGGAAGATCAGGAGACTGTGGGATCTGTTCCCAACACAGGTGGCTGGATTCATTTTGCACTACTCACACTGCAGTGCAACATAAGGAATGCTGCATGTGTGTTGTCTTGTCCTTTAGATGAGATATTAAACTGAGACCCCATCAGCCTGAGCTGGTGCTAGCCCAGGTGCATGGAAAAGATACCACGGAACTTGAAGTTCCCCGATCCCTTAGTCACTATAAGCATCATCACTGGTGCTACCTGAATACAGGCTACTAGCCCATTGGGACTAACCCAATCAACAAAGGATAAATGAATGAATAAATAAATAAATAAATAAATAAATAATATTTGCTTTCAGAAGTGTTTCAGAGCCCTTCTTTTCTGGGAAATGCACCACTATAGACCAAAGAGTGAAAATCAGCTTTACAGAAGGTATCACATACGTTTTATCTGGTCTAGGATTCTCATTCAGGGCAGGAAAGATCCCATCTATCTTCACCTTCATTGATACTGTAGCACTTGAATGAGACCTGTTGGCATACATCTTGTTCCTTGAAGCTAACCGCTAAAGAAGGATTCTACCTATATTGTCTGTTCCAATTTATAATGTGTTCCTTATTCTCTCTTGCATGGTATTCTTGGGAAAAGTTTTCCTATTCTTGAATGACCCTTAGTAATTTTCCAAAGCTAGGATCCTCTTGGCTAGATGAAGAAGATCCTGAATCATCCCTGTTATTAATATCAGAAGAACTAGTACTACATCAGGACAAAACCTCAGACAGATTCCCAGATGTAGACGACAAGGACTTGGGCCTGCAGGTATGCCAGAGGAATCTCTTCTTCCAAGGTAGATGATAATGGAGAATGAGATGAACTTGAATGGTCATAATTCACTGCAGCTCAAAAGCACTGTTAAAGGTCCTTGAATTAGCTGTCAAACTAGTGATGGCTAAGCCTGAAGAAATTGTGCACTTCCCAGTGCCCTCCCCCTGTTTTTCTCTCATCCTGGCCCCACACCATCCATATAAATTACTTC